>NW_027072004.1:0-25164 GCF_038088225.1 Cyrtonyx montezumae | reverse complement strand
GTGCGTGGGGGATGGGATGGCCCCTAGGACAGGGTCCTCACGTTGGGTGGGCATTGCAGTCCCTACGGATGCCCCCGCTGGCCCTATGGAGCTGAGGGGGATGGGAGGGATGGGGCGGGTGAGGGTATTTTGGGGTCTCACCCATCCGGCTGCGGGATTTTGGGATGGGTGTTGAGGAAGGATGTTTGGGCTCCCACTCAAGCCAACGTTTCCCCCACAGTGTTCAGCCAAGGGGATAAAGGCACCTCGTGGTACATCGTCTGGAAGGGTTCGGTGAACGTGGTCACCCATGGCAAGGTGGGGGCGTCCCCACTCCCCCCCCCCCCCCCATCCCCGCTGCCCCCTCGGCACCAAGCTGCACCCCGTTTCTCCAACCTGGAGCGGGTTGGGTTGGGGTTTTGGGTTAGCCCTGTCCCTTTGCAGGGCTTAGTGGCCACGTTGCACGAAGGGGACGACTTTGGGCAGCTGGCACTGGTGAACGATGCTCCCCGAGCAGCCAGCATCATCCTGAGGGAGGACAACTGCCACTTCCTACGGGTGGACAAGCAGGACTTCAACCGCATCCTGAAGGTGGGCGATGCTCCTGGGGGACCCCTGTGCTGGGCAGCACCCCACCCAGCACCCTGCTGGGGCTGGGGGATGTGGGGTTTGCTCTGGGATGTGCAGAGGGGGGGGGGGTGCAGGGAGATGCTGCTCATTGGCTGTGAGCACTGATGCAGTGCCAGCAGGGTGCTGGGGTGCAGCGAGACACAGAGCAGTGCCAGCAGGGTGCTGGGGTGCAATGAGGCACAGAGCAGTGCCAGCAGGGTGCTGGGGTGCAGCGAGACACAGAGCAGTGCCAGCAGGGTGCTGGGGTGCAATGAGGTGCCATGCAGTGCCAGCAGGGTGCTGGGGTGCAGTGAGACACAGAGCAGTGCCAGCAGGGTGCTGGGGTGCAGCGAGGTGCCATGCAGTGCCAGCAGGGTGCTGGGGTGCAATGAGGTGCCATGCAGTGCCAGCAGGGTGCTGGGGTGCAGCGAGGTGCCATGCAGTGCCAGCAGGGTGCTGGGGTGCAATGAGACACAGAGCAGTGCCAGCAGGGTGCTGGGGTGCAGTGAGACACAGAGCAGTGCCAGCAGGGTGCTGGGGTGCAGCGAGACACAGAGCAGTGCCAGCAGGGTGCTGGGGTGCAGTGAGACACAGAGCAGTGCCAGCAGGGTGCTGGGGTGCAATGAGACACAGAGCAGTGCCAGCAGGGTGCTGGGGTGCAGCGAGACACAGAGCGGTGCCAGCAGGGTGCTGGGGTGCAATGAGACACAGAGCAGTGCCAGCAGGGTGCTGGGGTGCAGCGAGACACAGAGCGGTGCCAGCAGGGTGCTGGGGTGCAATGAGACACAGAGCAGTGCCAGCAGGGTGCTGGGGTGCAGCGAGACACAGAGCAGTGCCAGCCGGGTGCTGGGGTGCAGCGAGGTGCCATGCAGTGCCAGCCGGGTGCTGGGGTGCAGCGAGGTGCCATGCAGTGCCAGCCGGGTGCTGGGGTGCAGCGAGGTGCCATGCAGTGCCAGCAGGGTGCTGGGGTGCAGCGAGGTGCCATGCAGTGCCAGCAGGGTGCTGGGGTGCAGCGAGGTGCCATGCAGTGCCAGCAGGGTGCTGGGGTGCAGCGAGGTGCCATGCAGTGCCAGCAGGGTGCTGGGGTGCAGCGAGGTGCCATGCAGTGCCAGCAGGGTGCTGGGGTGCAGCAAGACACAGAGCAGTGCCAGCAGGGTGCTGGGGTGCAGCGAGACACAGAGCAGTGCCAGCAGGGTGCTGGGGTGCAGCGAGGTGCCATGCAGTGCCAGCCGGGTGCTGGGGTGCAATGAGGCACAGAGCAGTGCCAGCAGGGTGCTGGGGTGCAGCGAGACACAGAGCAGTGCCAGCAGGGTGCTGGGGTGCAGCGAGGTGCCATGCAGTGCCAGCAGGGTGCTGGGGTGCAGCGAGGTGCCATGCAGTGCCAGCAGGGTGCTGGGGTGCAGCGAGGTGCCATGCAGTGCCAGCCGGGTGCTGGGGTGCAAGAAGCTGTGAGCACTGCACTCTGCAGCCCACGCTGCTCGCTGGCAGCTGGCTTTGCTCCGGGATGACGTTGGGGAGGGTGGGTCGTGGCCACCAAGCCAGGCTGAGAGCTGCTATCCCCCACTCAGGACGTGGAAGCCAACACCATGAGACTGAAGGAGCACGGGAAGGTGGTGCTGGTGCTGCAGAAGAACCTGCAGGGAGGCAGCAGCCAGCCAGCTGCAGCACGGAGCAGCAGGTGACAGTGACAGCTGCCTGTCCCCGTCCCCATTGCTGCCCGCACACCGCTGCCCTCCCCCCGAGCCTTCTCTCGGAGGGATTTTGGGAGAATCCGTGGCAATGGGGGATGCCAAATCCATTCTGAGTGCTGGGGTCTTTGACGCAACTCAGGTACCTGGTGATGGCCGGCACGCCTGAGAAGATCCTGGAGCACCTGCTGGAGTTCATGAGGATCGATGCCACGCTCTACGACCCCGTGGGTAAGTGGGGGCTACCCCAAAAAGCCGCGTTTGTCCCCATCAAATCCCTCCTTCGGGCTGGGAGAACTGCAGAGCGTCTCCTCTCCCACGTCGTCCCCCCACTCCCCCCCCCCCCCATGCGTGGCTGCAGGACAGGGAGAGCCAGGAGCCAGGAGATGTCCCCAGAGGGCAAAAAATCGGAGCTGCAGAGCCGGGGTCCAACCTCCTCCCCGCGTCCAGCTTTAAATGCTCGCCGATCCGAAAAGCCTTTTCCTAACGTGCGATCTTCTCAGCCCTTTCCTCGGCATTTAGAAGCAGAATATGACCCAGTGGGAACCGGGAGAGGGGGGGGGGGGGGGACCCCGCGAGGACCCCACAAGAGCATCCCCGGCCCCGTGAGGGTGCAGCACGACGGGGATGTGTCTGCTCTCTTCCAGACACACTCCTGGGGGATTTCCTGCTGACCTACACCGTGTTCATGCCGACCTCGCAGCTCTGCAGGGCTCTGCTGCACCAATATCCTTCTGCTGCTGATGGGGGGGCCCATAGCACGCAGCCCCCTCCCCCCTCTGCAGGGACCTGCTTGGTCCCTGCCCCCCCCCCCCACCCCCCCACAAGTGGGACACCGGGATGGAGGTGGGACCCCCAAACGTCCAAGCAAAGCCCCCGTCCTCGTGGGGCGAGGGGTTTCCCCTCTCTTCCTTGGCCCACATCCTCCGTACTGGTGCCCTTAACTGGTCCCAGTTTCCGCGCGGAGCCGCTGGAGGGCTCCGGGCAGGAGAAAGCCTCCTACTCCCTGCACAAACGCCGCAAGATCCTTCGCCTGGTGAGCCAATGGGTGCTGCTCTACGGGCGGCTGCTGCAGGGCGACCGCAGCACCACGGCACTGCTGCAGGTACCGGGAGCACGGCGCGGCCCCGTGGGGTCCCCACGGCACCGCTGTGTCACGCTGAGCGCTGTGTCCCCCCCCCCCCCCCCCACTACATCACCACCCCATTCCTCCCCATCCTCCCGTAGAGCCTCGCAGATCTGGTGAGCCAGGACCCCCGGCTGGGGGCCATGGTGCAGGAGCAGGAGCGGCGGCGGCCCCGAGCGTGAGTCCCATGGGATTCATCCGGCCCTAAATCACCCGATGCCACCTCCACGTTTTGGGTTTTTCTGCCCCCGGGGTGGATGTGGACGCCCTCCGGCCCAAAATCACCCTCGTGCCCCTGGGGGAGGCATCCCAAGCGCTGCTGCCCTCTCACATCGCTTTTCCTCCACTCGGTGTAGGATGGAGAATGGGGACGGCAGCATCTCACCCCAGCCCAAGGTAGGGGCGGCCCGATGGGGTCAGGAACAGGGAGATCAGAAGTGGGGTACCAGGGGGATGCCATGCTCCTCGCTCTCTCCCCTCTCGCTGCAGTCTCGGAGCTCCGTGAGCTGGCTCTCCAGCCAGGAGGAGGCGGCGTTGAGCAGCAGCTGTGCCTTAAGAGCTCAGGATAAAGGTGCGGGGACGGTGGGCTCTCCCTCCTTTCCCTCCTGGGTGTGGCTGACACCTCCGCCCCGACAGTGCCCTACGAGATCTACAGAGCCGACCACTCGTGCCTGGTGACGGTGCTGCCCGTCAACGCGTCAGTGAGGGATGTGCTGCAGTCCCTCTCCCCGCAGCTCGGCTGGGATGGGGAGCACCTCCTGGTGAAGGTGAACTCATCCGGAGGTGAGCGGTGGTCCCAGGGCACCCCGGGGTCCCCGAGCTCCTCAGCAGCCCCAGCACGCATCCTCTCATCTCCTGCAGATAAAGTGGGGCTGCAGTTGGATGCCGTGGGGGTGTTCACCTCGCTGGGGCTCAACGAGCGGCTCTTTGCTGTCAGCGTGGAGGAGCTGGGCGGTTTGGTGAGCCGGGGGGGTCGGCGTGGGATGGTGGGGGGCATCCTCATGTTGCGGTTCTAGAGGTGGGCTGGGTTTCGCTTTGCCCCATGGAGCACAGCTGGTGCTGATCCTGGTCCTTGAGCTCTGGGGTGGGGGGGTCTTGGAGGGGGTGGGGGGCATCTGTGGGTTGAGATAGAGGTGATGGGTGGGAATTCGGAGAGCTGAGCTGGAGGGAATAGAGGGAGAGCCGTGAGCCAGAATGGAGAGGATGGAGAGGGTTTGGTGGGTGAGGGGGGGGGATCAGAGAGCCTCGATGGAGAGGGTGAAGGGGATTTCAGTGAGCTGGGAAGTATGGAGGGGGGGGAGGCATGAAACACGATGGAGAGGATGAAGGGGGTTTCAATGAACAATAGAGGGAGACCCATGAACCAAGAGGAGGTGATGGAGGGCCTTGGTGAGCCCAGCCACAGGTTCTGGGTTGGGGTGTCCCTCCCCCATCATCTGTGTGCTGGGTTGAGGTGTCCCATCCCCCTTATCTGTGTGCAGACCCCCCACCCCGAGCAGCTGGGCCCCCACGTCGGCTCCTCGGACACGTTGGATCTCATCAGCTCCAAGGACCTGGCCAGCCACCTCACCGACTACGACTGGAACCTCTTCAAGAGCATCCACCAGGCAAGGGCAGCACCTTGGGGTGGGGGGGAGGGTGGGGGGGGTGTAAACCCTCCAGGGTGATTCTGAGGGTCCCCACCCATCCTCTACCCCTCCAGGTGGAGATGATCCACTACATCGTGGGGCCACAGAAGTACCACGAGGTGACGACGGCCAACCTGGAGCGGATGATGCGACGGTTCAACGAGCTGCAGTACTGGGTGGCCACCGAGCTGTGCCTCTGCCCCGAGCTGGCCAGGAGAGCCCAACTGCTGCGCAAGTTCATCAAGCTGGCTGCACAGTGAGTGCCCCCCCCCGCCCCCTCCCCCGCTGGGACACGTTGGTGGCATCCCGGCTCACTCCGTCCCGTGCCCGCAGCCTCAAGGAGCAGAAGAATCTCAATTCGTTCTTCGCGGTGATGTTTGGTGTGAGCAACACAGCCGTGAGCCGCCTCGCAAAGACCTGGGAGGTAACGTCCCCTGGGCTCTGCGGTGGCGGATGTGGGTCCTCAAGCCAGAGGACAGGGGTGGCCAGGCTGCTGGGTTCCAAGATGAGCTGTTGGAAGGGTCCTTAAGGATCACGGAACCGTGGGGTGGTTGGGTTGGAGGGGTCCTGGAAGATCATGGAACCGTGGGATGGTTGGGATGGAGGGGTCCTGGAAGATCATGGAACTGTGGGATGGTTGGGATGGAGGGGTCCTGGAAGATCATGGAACCGTGGGATGGTTGGGTTGGAAGGGTCCTGGAAGATCATGGAACCGTGGGATGGTTGGGTTGGAAGGGTCCTCAAAGATCATGTAACCGTGGGATGGTTGGGTTGGAAAGGTCCTCAAAGATCATGTAACCGTGGGATGGTTGGGTTGGAAGGGTCCTTAAAGATCATGTAACCGTGGGATGGTTGGGTTGGAAGGGTCCTTAAAGATCATGGAACCGTGGGATGGTTGGATTGGAAGGGTCCTCAAAGATCATGGAACCGTGGGATGGTTGGGTTGGAAGGGTCCTTAAAGATCACGGAACCGTGGGATGGTTGGGTTGGAAGGGTCATGGAAGATCATAGAACTGTGGGATGGTTGGGTTGGAAGGGTCCTCAAAGATCATGTAACTGTGGGATGGTTGGGTTGGAAGGGTCCTTAAAGATCACGGAACTGTGGGATGGTTGGGATGGAAGGGTCCTTAAAGTCCGTAGAACTGTAGGGTGGTTGTGTTGGAAGGACCACGGCTGCCAAGCACGCAGAGAAAGCAACGTTTCAGAGCCCAAAGAGGATTATTGGGATGGGGGGCTTGGAGGTGGGTGGAAATTGAATGGGGTTTGGGCACTGTGGTGCATGGGGCCGTCCTGACCCCCTCTCTGTGCAGAGGCTGCCCCACAAGATCCGGAAGCTGCACGCGGCGCTGGAGCGGATGCTGGTGAGCGTGGCTGCTTCCCATGGAGCTGGAGGGGCAGGGTTTAGGGGTCAGGGAGCAGAGCTGGGGGGTCTGCGCCAGCCCCCTATCTCTGGCTGCCCCCCTCTCAAATACACAAGGTCACAGGGATGGCACTGAGATGGTACAATCTGTGCTCCCACATTTGGGATGTGCCGGTCCAGGGCACCCCCTCCCCACATCTCTGCTGCCCCATCAGCCCCCATCGCTCTGCCCGTCCCCAGGACCCATCCTGGAACCATCGGGTCTATCGTCTGGCCGTGGCCAAGCTGAGCCCCCCCATCATCCCCTTCGTCCCCCTCCTCCTTAAAGGTTCGTACCATGGCTTTGGGCACGAAGGGGACAGGGAAATGAGACCCAGAGCTCACCCCGACCCCCCCCCCATCCTCTGCTGTTGCAGACATGACCTTCATCCACGAGGGGAACCGCACGCTGGCCGAGAGCCTCATCAACTTTGAGAAGATGGTGAGTGGGGAGTTGGGGGGGGGGGGGTCTCCTCCCGTCGGACCACCCTTGGGGGGCACAGCTTGGCCCACAGAGCATCATCCCGGGGGTGGGGAGGGGGGGGGTGGGGGGGGGGGCAGATTCTGCTTGAAGCTGCAGGGGATGGTGTTTGGACGGGAGCAAAAAAAGTCACCTCTGTGCATTGCCTGCAGCACATGATGGCGAAGACAGTGCGAGTCCTGCAGCGCTGCCGGGGCCAGGCACACGGTGAGTGGGGCAGGGGGGTGGCTTATGGGGCAGGGAGGGGTCGTCGCTGAGCTCCTGCTTTCTGTCTGCCCTCAGCTCCGCTGTCCCCGCTGAGGAATCGCTCCCCGCACCGACCGGAGGATGCCAGGGCGGTCAGGATCAGCACATGTAGGTGTGGGGCTGGGAGACCCCGAGATCTTCGTGGGGTCCACTGTTGTTCTTTGGTGGTGGGGGGAGGTGAGCGCTGAGCTGGTGCTGTTGGTGCCTTGGCCTTTGCCCCATCACGTCTGTTCCCGTTTGCTCCTGCTCCTTTAGATCCAAGATGGGGGTGGAGGGGTTTCCATAATGCGAGTCGTGGGGATGGAGCAGGAGCTCAGGCTGCAGGGGTGATGGGGACGTGAGCAGTGAGGAGGAGGAGGAGGAGGAGGAGGGGGGGGGGTCTCACCACCCCGGCTGCCCTCCCCAGGCTCGGAGCAGTCGCTGAGCGTGCGGAGCCCCGTCTCCACCTGGGCGTACCTGCAGCACCTGAAAGCCATCGACAGCCAGAAGGAGCTGCTGCGGCTCTCCCGAGAGCTGGAGCCCTGATGGGCAGGAGGGAAATGGCACCGCGCGTGTGTTCAGCCCCACGGCTCTGCTGTGGGATCCGGAGGTCGGGGCTGCGAGGTCGGGAGCCCACGGGGGCTGTGGGCAGCTGAGGCCGTGGACAGCGGGGTCCTCAGCCCCCCCCCCCCCCCCCCCCCCCGCAGAGAGCAATAGAGGTATTTTTGTATGCCAGGCTGCGCTCACTGGACTTCTCCACGCCGGAGCCTGCGTTCGCTCCTTGCACCTCTTGGGGTGCTCTGGATGCTCCCAGAACCAACTCTGGGGGTTCTGGGTTGGGGGGGGTGTCCATCCCTCTGTCCCTTTGGGATGTGTTGTGTCCTCCTCTGGCTCAGCGTGCCTCAGTTTCCCCACGGGGGAAGGGGTGAGAACAGCAGCGCGGAGATGGGACAGCGTCTGCGGTGGTGGGAGGAAGATGCTGTTCCCAAACCCCCACGTGTGGGGCTGGAGAGTGGAGCTGCGGGCATCAGGGCCGATCCTTGCCCCTAAAATCTCCCCACGTTTGTAGGGTACCGGCTCCAACGAGGCTGGGGTACGAGGGGGCGTTCCTCCTCGCAGTTTGTGGGTGCGGGTTGCTTACAATAAGACTCTCCATCACAGCTGAAACCTCACAGCCAGCTCCAGGGTGGGACATGGGGTGCTGGGACCCCTCTGTGTCCGTGCCAGGGCCCTTAGGATCCCCTGCCCCACCGGTGGGGTGGGCAGGGGGTCTGGCTCCCATCTTTTTTAACCTGCTGAGTGGGACGTTTCCCCCTTGCGAACCATTTGTGACCCACGCAGATCTGGGCAGCAGCTCTGTGCCCTCCTGAGCGAGCGGTGGGGTGCTGGGCATCTTCCTCAGCCCTACCATGGGGCACAGTCCGACGAGACCCCGCATGGAGCACCGCAACATCTCCTCCTCTTCCTCCCGTGGAGCTGCCGGACCCACAGCCCATCCCAGCAGCCCAAGACCCCCCCTACAGACCCCTAAGAACTCCCTCCCCCACCATATTTCCCCCCCGAACCCCATAGGACCCCATTGACCCCTTCCTTTCCCTTTAGGACCCCCTCTTAGGAGCCCCAAGGGCTCCATACTGCCCCATTTCCCCCCAGGACCCCATAGGATCCCAAAGAACCCCACATAGGTCCCTATTAACCCCTTCCTTCCTCTTTAGGACCCCTTCTTAGGACCCCCAAGGGCTCCATTCCCTCCCAGGACACCATAGGACCCCCCCGAACCCCATAGGACCCCATTAACCCCTTCCTTTCCCTTTAGGACCCCCTCTTAGGACCCCCAAGGGCTCCATCCCCTCCCAGGACCGCATAGGACCCCCCAGGACCCCCAAGGACTCCATTAACCCCTTCCTTCCCCTTTAGGACCCCCTCTTAGGACCCCCAAGGACTCCATCCTGCCCCATTTCCCTCCAGAACCCCCCACGACCCCCCTTAGGACCCCATTAGCCCCTTCTTTTCCCTTTAGGACCCCCTCTTAGGACCCCCAAGGGCTCCATCCCCTCCCAGGACACCATAGGACCCCCCAGGACACCCAGGGACCCCATTAATCCCTTCCTTCCCCTTTAGGACCCCCTCTTAGGACCCCCAAGGACTCCATACTGCCCCATTTCCCCCCAGGACCCCATAGGACCCCAAAGAACCCCCCATAGGTTCCCATTAACCCCTTCCTTCCTCTTTAGGACCCCCTCTTAGGACCCCCAAGGGCTCCATCCCCTCCCAGGACCGCATAGGACCCCCCAGGACCCCAAGGACTCAATTAACCCCTTCCTTCCCCTTTAGGACCCCCTCTTAGGAGCCCCAAGGACTCCATACTGCCCCATTTCCCCCCAGGACCCCATAGAACCCCAAAGAACCCCCCATAGGTTCCCATTAACCCCTTCCTTTCCCTTTAGGACCCCCTCTTAGGAGCCCCAAGGACTCCATACTGCCCCATTTCCCCCCAGGACCCCATAGAACCCCAAAGAACCCCCCATAGGTTCCCATTAACCCCTTCCTTCCCCTTTAGGACCCCCTCTTAGGAGCCCCAAGGACTCCATACTGCCCCATTTCCCCCCAGGACCCCATAGGACCCCAAAGAACCCCCCATAGGTTCCCATTAATCCCTTCCTTTCCCTTTAGGACCCCCTCTTAGGACCCCCAAGGGCTCCATCCCCTCCCAGGACCGCATAGGACCCCCCAGGACACCCAGGGACCCCATTAATCCCTTCCTTCCCCTTTAGGACCCCCTCTTAGGACCCCCAAGGGCTCCATCCCCTCCCAGGACCACATAGGACCCCCCAGGACACCCAGGGACCCCATTAATCCCTTCCTTCCCCTTTAGGACCCCCTCTTAGGACCCCCAAGGACTCCATCCTGCCCCATTTCCCTCCAGAACCCCCCACGACCCCCCTTAGGACCCCATTAGCCCCTTCTTTTCCCTTTAGGACCCCCTCTTAGCACCCTCAAAGACTCCATCCCCTCCCAGGACACCATAGGACCCCCCAGGACACCCAGGAACCCCATTAATCCCTTCCTTCCCCTTTAGGACCCCCTCTGAAGACATCCAAGGACTCCATCCCCTCCTAGGACACCCCAGGACCCCCCATTAACCCCAGGGCTGCACCCCACACCCGACACCACATCTTCGCAGCCGGGAATCTCTTTCTTTTTCCCCTCTTCCCTCCACCTTCACCGTTCGTTGGGCATTTTTCTCCCCATCAAGAGTTCATCAGAGCCTCGGGTGCCCGGACACAAAACCGATCCCAAAGCAATCAGAGCCACGAGAAAATCCCAAATCTCACCCCACTCACGTGCGGGGCGTGAGCGGCCACGCACACTCAGCGCGTGACGACACGGGATCGTCCCAGAAAATAAAACTGCTGTCAGCAGGGGAGTGTCAGAGGGGGCAGGGAAATGACAGAGGGGTGAGGAGGTTAAGAACCTTTTCCTTTAAGGCGCAGAATTGCTCACCTGTGCCAGGTGACGCAGGTTTGGGGTGTTGGGGGGGGTGGGGAAGGGGGGGGGGGGGGTGAGGGATGCCGTGAGGCGTGGAGGAAGGATGCGTTGCTCACCGATCGCATCTGCCGGGCGCTGCTCTGAGCAACCCCATCCGGAGTGGGGGAGGGGAGAGGGGGGGGGGTCTCGGGTCCTGCTGGTGGTGACGGTGAGGGGAGGGAGGAAGGAAAACTCCCCGGGCTGTGGGCTGCACGTGGAGGGGGGGGAGGGCACCCTGGGAAAAGCATGGGCAGGGGGATGCAGCCCCCAGGGGCACTGCTGCCCCATGGAGGTGAGGACCCCCCCCCCCCCCCTAAATATCCCCCGAGACGCTTTCCCTTTGCTCCACAACCGTCCGTTGCCGTGGGGAATTGCAGACAGAGGAGTGGAGCAATAGCAGGAGATGAATTACCGGCCCTCCTCCCAGTCCGGGCAGGCCGTAATTAGGACGCGTACGTAACGAGCTCTGGTGAAGTTGGGGTGCAGTGAGGTCCTCGGTGGCACCAGGCTCCTCCCTCGGCTCGGGGGACCCACAAATAGCAGGGTGCACCCACATTACCACCGCAGAGCTGGGATGCTGCGGAGCGCCGTGATGATGAAGGCCTTCATCCTCTTCCTCGGGGTGGGAATGGCCGCGAGCTGTGAGTACCAGAGCGCTGCGCGGGGAGGGGGCTGCACTGGGCTGAAAGAAGGGGGGGATTTGGGGATTGGCTTGGAGGGGGGGGGGGGTCAGATCCTTCCCAGAGGAAAGAGCGGGGGATGTTTCCGTGCTGGGGGGCGAACGTGGGGGCTCTGCTGGTGTCGGTGTGGGGGTTGTCCTTCTCCCCTCTGGGTTTGGGAACGCCGCTGTGGTCTCCTCCTGCGGACCCACCTTCCTCCTGCTCCTCCGTCCTCCCTCACCGAGGGCGATTTCCCCATCTCTTCACCCACAAACCACACGAACGTGGGGGTTTTGCCCACGGCGAGCACGAGCCGAAGCTCCCAGAGCTCCCAGCTCGGCCACGCAGCCACTCCAGCACACTGGGATGAACTGGGGCTCCCAGCACCCCAGGAGCTCTCACCTGGCGTCACCCCAAGCCAGCTCACACCTCGGGCAGTGAGCAAAGCGGTGTGAAAACCCTCATAACCTTCCTGTGCATCACCACGGCTGCTGGCGGCTTCGTCCCGGCTCAACGGGGCAGCACCTGCAGGACAGGTCTGGTGGCAGCGGGTTCGGTCACCCCTTTGTCACCCAGAGGTGGTTGTGGGGCACGGAGGGTCATCCTTGAAGGGCTCAGCCCCAGATCTCTGTCTTCCCAGAGATCAGGAACCGACCGGGACTGGCCAGACAGGATCGATGCAGACTCCTTGGACTCACAGTTTTGGGGTTGTTATTAGGATTTGGCTGCCAAAACTGCAGCTGGCCTCCGCTTGCCTCCTTTGGCAACCACAGGGGGGACGAATCTGCTGGGGGACGGTGGAATGCTTGGGTCCGGTGTGGGGCAGAGATGGGTCAGGGCCGAGGGCAGGAGGATGAGCCCGGATCACTCCACGTAGATCCCCAGCAGCGTTAGGGCACAGCACCCCATAGCCACAGCATCCCACGGGCACAGCACCCCACGGGCACAGCACCCCACGGGCACAGCACCGCACAGCCGCTCTGCTGAGCTCTGCTGGGCTCATCCCTCTCCTCCTGACCTCCTCCAGTGCCTCCATCTCTCCCGTGGGCTCTTCTCTCCCCAGGATTCAAGCAGCTCTAACGTAACCACGAGTATTTTCCAGGCTGCCCTAGAGATGCCTGGTTGTATTTGGGTTCAAGGAGAGCAAGCATCCCCCCCGGATCCCGTCGCCCCAATGCAGGGAGAAGTGTGGGGTGCTCTTCTTCCAGCTGAGCCTCGGAAGGACGCGGCCGACGCTGAGATCCCAAAGGATCCCGAGTAGCTCTGAGGACTCTGCCCTGCTCCCGGCCCCACTGAGCTGCAGTGCATCCCAGCGCTGGGTTTTGCCATAACACGCTCGGGGAACGTCTCAGAGCTGAACGATGCGTGGGCAACTCGTGCCTTGTGCAATCCCCCCCGGGGCCGCAGCTGGAAAACGAGCCTGGATGTGTCACTCGGGGTGACTGATCCCCACCGGCGCTTCGGGGAGCGAGAGGGGTGGAGACAGGATGGGGGTGGCTGCTGTCCGGCCCCGTGGGGGTTGGGTGACCTGGGGGTGGATGGAGCAACTCTCACCTCAAACCATCGGATGCTGCTTCCCTTGGAAGCTTTTCCCCACTCCCTCTGCATCAGCACGGGCAAAGGTGGCACAGAGGGGCGACCAACCCGGGGCGGGAGCACGTCGCAAAGCAGTCCCCAGTGCCCAAGTGGGGCTGATGGGGAAAAAGGGGTTCTCCCCTCCCACCCCCACTTGTGGGTCCGTGCTGCGGCAGCTCCAAGGAGCAGAGATGTGGGGCAACAGAGCGAGCAACGCGGTCGGAGAGAGGAATCGCTCAGCGTGACCCCCAGACAGCGGGTTGGGGTTTGCTGCCTCCGAACACAAACAACGCGGTCCCACCTCGGTGCCATACAGCGCCTTCGGAGTGCCCCTCACCCTTTTGGGGTGCGGAGTTGGCACTGTTTCTAGCACAGCTCGGGGCTCAGATGGCACGTAGTCCATCGGTGGTGAGGCGGTGTGAATAGCTCGGGAGAGAGTCCCCAGATTTCAGTGCAAATTGCCAATTAGGGCGTCTGGAATGCAATGCTCCTCTCCGTGGACGTGGGCATTAGTGGGGTGAATCAGGGCAGGAATTAGTGGGGGGAGGCAGGACGGTGCTTCCTGGAGCCGGGTGTAATATCCCAAACACGCGGACGGCCTTAAAATCCCGAAGGATCCCGAGTAGCTCCGTTGGTGCTGGAGCACACGGGCTCTGCTGTGGGCATCGGGGCCGTGGCCCCACAGCAGCTGCAGTCCCCCTTGTCCCTCCTGGACGACCCCCAGCACGTCTGTCCCCATAAGGAAGAGCTTCTCCCGGATTCAGGGCGGTGCTGCCAGCTCATCCCACAGACCCACGCTGTTGTTTCTCTTTTCCCCCCCCCCCCCCCCCAAAGCCCTATACACGGACCCCAGTTCCTGCAGAGGACGCTGTGATGAACCCTACAACCACGGGGACGAGTGCCACTGTGACCCCCACTGCCAGAACCGCAGCAGCTGCTGCAGGGATTACCTGGAGCACTGCGGGGAGGGTGAGCGCAGCCGGGAGCGGACGGGGCTGCCAGCACCCAGCAGTGGGGTGCACGGGGCTGCGTGCATCCACGTGCCCCCCACGGACCCCATCTCTCCCCACAGAGCTCTTCTCCAGGAGCCACGATGCCATCGGTGATGAGGAGCTGCTCCGCGTCTCCGAGCAGCTCTATGGGGCGGATCACAACAAGGCTCAGCCCAATGACATCACCATCAACCCACAGCACCGGGCCGACCCCGACGAAACGGGGCTCCAGGAGGATCGCTCCCCCAAGCCGTGAGTGCACTTCCACATCGGGACAGGGGACCTTCAAGGGCTTTTCCAGCCTTAAGGATCCTAAAGAGGGCACCACGGCCGGAGCCGGGCTGGTTGGAAGATGGGATTTCTACTCACGGAGCCGTAGAGTCGCGGGGTTGTTCTGGTTGGAAAAGAGCTCCAGGAGCTCTGGGTCCAACCCCATCCCGTCTCCCCATGAGCACTGACCACGGTGACCCCACTGCCACCCCCGGGCAGCCCGCGGAGGAGAAATTCTTCTTCTGGAGAGTAAATTGTTCCTAATATCCAACCTGAACCCACCCCCCCCCCCCGGGGCAACCTAAGCCCTCCAGCACTCACCCTCACCTCACCACCACCTCCTTTCAGGGAACTGAGTGCAATAGGGTCTCCCCTGAGCCCCCCCCAGACCGAACAATCCCCGTTGCCCCATCGCACGTGAGCTCCAGACCCCTCACAGCTCCGTTCCCCTCCCTGCACACACCCGACGAAGACATTGGGGTGACCCAAGCACGGCGCCCCGCACCCGTTGGACCTCATCCCATCGGCCTCAACGCAGCCCACCCGGACCCCTCTGTAGGGTCTCCCAAGCTTCTCCCCGGCTGAAATCCCACCCTCTCCCAGGCTCTACGCTTACGTCAACGAGAAGCTCTTCTCCAAACCCACCTACTCCAGCTTCATCCGTCTGCTGGACAACTACCAGCGCGCCACGGGACGCGAGGAGGAGGAGACGGCCGAGGAGCTGCGGGAGCAGGACGTCTTCCTCCAGGAGGTGATGAAGACGGAGCTCATGAGGAAGCTCTTTGCTTTCCTCCGTAGCAAAAGTGAGCGTGGATCGAGGCTGGGGTCGGTGCACGGCGTGGTAGACCCATCCCCCCCCACCCCACAACCTTTGCGGTTCTTGCCCTCTGAGTGCAGATCGTTACGGCTCCGAGCGGGAATTCCTATGGGATCTGAAGGAGATGTGGTTCGGGCTCTACTCGAGAGGCGATGGGGAGCGGGATTCCAGCGGCTTCGAGCACGTCTTCTCAGGTGGAGAGCATCCCGGGGGGATGTGGGGTGTGGGGAGGATCGCTGGGGTCGTGGAGGGGGGATTTGGGTTGGGATGGGGAGCAGGGATGGGATGCTGGGGGGGGGGGGGTCGGGCTAATCTGAGTGCACTCCGGATTTAGGGGGGCTTTAGGGTGGTGGAGAGCATCCCAGGGGGATGTGGGGTGTGGGGAGGATCGCTGGGGTCGTGGAGGGGGGATTTGGGTTGGGATGGGGAGCAGGGATGGGATGCTGGGGGGGGGGGGGGTCGGGCTAATCTGAGTGCACTCCGGATTTAGGGGGGGCTTTGGGGTGGAGGTGCTCAGCTCACCTCGATTCTCTTTTGTGTTTAGGGGAGATTAAAAAAGGGAAAGTGAGTGGGTTTCACAACTGGATCCGCTTCTACCTCCTCGAAAAGCAGGGACTGGTCAACTACTTCAGCCACAACTTCGATGGGCCGGTAAGCGACCCCGTGGGGCAACGCAGGGCTTGGGCACGAAGTGCTGACCCCTCTCCATCAGCTGCACCCCAAAGGGGGAAACCCAGACCCCCAGGATGTGGGGCAGAGCCGCTCAGCCTGCTGCATCCCCTCTCCCTCCATATAGGGACCCTGGGATGGGAGCAGGGTGGGAAGGTCCCACTGCGTAATGGGGCAGGGAGTGCTCTTCTTGGGGGGCAGCCACGCTCTGCTCGCTTTCCCTGCCCCCCTATGGAGGGTCTCACCCCCAAACCCCCTTCTGCTCCCAGTGGGACACTTACCCCGACGTGCTGGGGCTGCAGTTCAGCTGGGATGGCTTCTACAAGGAGGTGGGCTCCGCATTCATCGGCTGCAGCCCCGAGTTTGAATTTGGCATCTACACGTTGTGCTTCATCGCCCGACCCGGAAAGGCGTAAGTACCGCGTCCGTCCGTCCGTCCTCTGACCTCAGCCCCCCCCCCCCGTCCCCATCCTGGATTTGGGGAACCCCACGGAGATGCTGAGCCAGGTCCCAGCTCCCCTCAGCTTCGGGGTGGGATCGGGATGAGCTGGGGGACACCGGGAGCACCCCCAGAGATGATGATGAGACGGAGCAGAGCTGTGTGTCCCCACAGATGTCACCTGAGCTTGGGCGGCCACAGCGTCAGCATCCAGACCTACACCTGGACCAAGTCCACCTACGGCCACGGCAAGAAATACATCGCCACGGCCTACGTCATCTCACCCTGACCCCCCCGCACCCCAGCTGGGAGAAACGGGGCGGCCGCAGCCCCTCCGCCCCACAGCACAGCCCCCACACCCCATGTGGGGCAGGGCTGGTCCTGCCCTGGGAGGCAGGAGGTCGCAGGAGCGGCGTGGAGCAGCGTGGCCCCACGTGGAGGCAGCAGGGGGACAGCAGCGCCCACCCAGCGTGGCGTGGCAGCACGAGAGCCGTGGGCCGTGGGGGATCTGCCGTGGACAGAAGCGATCCCGAGTGGAAATAAATACTGATGCTGAAAAGGAAACGAGTTCAGTTCCTCGCTGCTGTGGGTTCAGGGTGGGTTTGGGGATCCCTGTGCTGCTCACCCATCTGAAGAAGCCCCCTCCCCTCTCCCCCCCGCCCTCCCTAGCCCCCCAGGATTTGTCCCTCTCCCCACTTCTCCCAGCACCCTGCAGCCAGCTGGGTGCTGATGGGATCCTTCCCGCTCCAGTGGGTCCCACCCCGAGGAAGTGCCCCTTGGGGGGTCCACCGAGCTGCGTCCCCAAGGCTGCGTCCCCAAAACAGCCCCCCCCCCCGGGGACCACCACGAGGGATCTGGGGGCTGCCAGCACCTAAACCCAGCTGAACTCTCCCCGGGGACCCTGAGCCCTCCACCCCCCCCCCCCCCCGCTCAGCCCCACATGTGCACCCTCTCCTCCACCAGCAGCGTGACTCTGTGTGTGTGCATGTGTGTGTCCCCCACCCTATTTACACCCCCCACTCCCTCCTCCCTTTGCAGCAGCACGGGTCCCAGGGTGGGGATGCTGCCCCGACAGATGGCGGCTGCAACAGTTCCTGGCGGAGGGGTGGGCATCCCCTCACCATCTGCCAGGGGTCACAGGTGACCCCCAAACCCCACCGCAGGGGAGGGGGCATGCCGGAGCGTGATTTATAGAGACGCACTGAGGAGCAGAGCTGGGGGGGGTTGGCCCTGCAGCCACGTTGCGCGTGGGGTGATGCTCTCCTGCCGGGGTGGGTTTGCAGGGGGCAGATTGAGAGGGGAGGGGCACAGCGGGACCCATCCTGGAGCTATCGAGGCAGCTGGTGGTGGCTGCTCGCTGCAGGGCTGCCCTGGCACGGCACCCAGCTCCTCCTCCTCCCCGGCCCCATCCTCCACGTGCACACCTCAGACGTCCTCTCCTCAATGCCCAACTGCCCCTTCCTGCCCGTTCAGAAGGATCCCGGCGTCACAGAGGGTGCAGCTCTCCTGTTTTCATCTCTCCCCTTCCCATCTCTCCCCTTCCCATCTCTCCCCTTCCATCTCTCCCCTTCCCATCTCTCCCCATCTCTCCCCTTCCCATCTCTCCCCCTCCCATCTCTCCCCTTCCCATCTCCTCTTCCCATCTCTCCTCTTCCCATCTCTCCCCTTCCCATCTCTCCCTTTTCCATCTCTCCCTTTTCCATCTCTCCCCTTCCCATCTCTCCCTTCCATCTCTCCCTTTTCCATCTCTCCCCTTCCCATCCCTCCCCTTCCCATCTCCTCTTTCCATCTCTCCTCTTCCCATCTCTCCCCTTCCATCTCTCCCCTTCCATCTCTCCTCTTTCCATCTCTCCTCTTCCCATCTCTCCCCTTCCATCTCTCCCCTTCCATCTCTCCCCTTCCATCTCTCCTCTTTCCATCTCTCCTCTTCCCATCTCTCCCCTTCCATCTCTCCCCTTCCATCTCTCCCCTTCCATCTCTCCTCTTTCCATCTCTCCTCTTCCCATCTCTCCCTTTTCCATCTCTCCCCTTCCCATCTCCCCTTCCCATCTCTCCCCTTCCCATCTCTCCTCTTCCCATCTCCCCTTCCCATCTCCCCTTCCATCTCTCCCCTTCCATCTCTCCCCTTCCCATCTCTCCCCTTCCCATCTCTCCCCTTCCATCTCTCCCCTTCCATCTCTCCTCTTTCCATCTCTCCTCTTCCCATCTCTCCCCTTCCATCTCTCCCCTTCCATCTCTCCCCTTCCATCTCTCCTCTTTCCATCTCTCCTCTTCCCATCTCTCCTCTTCCCATCTCTCCCCTTCCATCTCTCCCCTTCCCATCTCTCCCCTTCCCATCTCCCCATCTCTCCCCTTCCATCTCTCCCCTTCCCATCTCTCCCCTTCCCATCTCCCCATCTCTCCCCTTCCATCTCTCCCTTTTCCATCTCTCCCCTTCCATCTCTCCCCTTCCCATCTCTCCCCTTCCCATCTCCCCTTCCCATCTCTCCCCTTCCATCTCTCCCCTTCCCATCTCCCCTTCCATCTCCCCTTCCATCTCTCCCTTTTCCATCTCTCCCCTTCCCATCTCCCCTTCCCATCTCCCCTTCCATCTCTCCCCTTCCCATCTCCCCTTCCATCTCCCCTTCCCGTCTCTCCCACACTTTGCAGCTGCAGAGCACCCGGATCTCTGTTCCCTGCACCCATTCCTGCGGTGAACGGAGGCAATCCCCGGCAGGGACATCTCACCCACGTCGCTCCCAGTTTGCAGCGATGGGGGTGGGGTGGAGTGCCGGGCGGTGCTCGGGTGACGCTGGGGAGCTGCTCTGCACTTCGGCTGCGTCCAGAACGAAGTCCCCCTGCTGCTGCAGGCTCTGGAGGAGGAAGGAGGAGGGCACGTTCCTGGGGACCAGCTTGGGTTTGAAGCTGGGAGCCAGAGCCTGAAGGCAGCAGACAGCACCCAGAGCCAGAGGGTCAGCACAGACCTGCTCCAGCCCTGACCTATAGGATCCATAGGGACCAAAGGCCTGGGAGACCCCTTGCACTGCTGGATGGGACCCCCCCCGGACCCTCCCCAGGGTCACCTCATCCTTCCCTGGGGACAGAGAGGAGAGGGAGCCCCGGAAAGTGTTGGGAAATGAAACAAAACAAGAGGAGAAGAAAGGGAAGGGCAGGAGCAGGGCGGGGAGGAGGGGCAGGTGTCAGCAAGCTGCCCCCAGCCATCTGCTGCCAGCTCTGGGACTCGGGGCCCCCCCAGAGCTGCGTCTGACGGGGACGATGCTCACCCTCGGGGGGGGGACACGTGGCCACGTCCCCCACCTGAGCGCAATCGGGGATGTGGGGCTGAGAGGGAGCGTGGGGGAGGTGGGTGGCTGCACCCAGGAGGGACGAGGCGGTCCCCGAAGAAACTCGCCTGGCAGATGTGCCCCCTCCTGCAGTCAGGGTTAGGCGAGGCCCCAAAGCGTCCCCACGTCACTGCCCCACAACAGGAGCCCGGGCGCCGTGCCCCGTGGGGGGGCGAGTGAGGATGAGGAGGGTCCCAGCCCACGCCACGCCGAGCCCTCTGCGTGACATCCTAATCCCAGAGGCTGCGGGGTGCGGGATGCCGAGCTTTAATCCCTTCCCGTAAGCGATACGGCCCTAACTGCCCCGATGGGACTCCGACCACATCTGGTCACGGAGCCCACGGGGCCGCGCGGCACCGCGCTGCTCTAAGAGGATGAGGATGCGGAGTGGGAGGGGGGGAGGAAGGGGGGGGGGGGGGGGGATAGGATAAACCATTGACGCCTCGGGCGCGGCGTCCGTTCGGATGTCTGAGCCGGGGCTCCGTCTGGGAACGCCCGCACCTCGGCGGCCCCGTCCCCGCTTCGTGTCCCGCGCAAAATTGCCCCACGTCACGCAGCCACCTGCCACCCTTCGCTCGGTACTGTGGCCCCCCAGCAGCCCCCCCCCCCCCCCCCCTCCCGCTCCCCCTTCCAGCACCAACCCCGTGCCAAGGAGGGAGATGCTATCCTGAGCAAACGGGAGGTTAACCGGGGGGGGGGGGGGCTCAAAAAACTCCTGTCCCCGCTCTGAGTGAAGGGAAGACCCCAAATAAGCTCAAAGTGCTCCTTGAGCATCCTAGGAGAGACCCAGGGGCTGGGCTCATTCTCCCCCCCCCCCCAACCCCCCCCCCCTCGGCGTTTAGGGGATGCGGGAGTGGGGCTGAATCCCACTGCCGCGCTTTGGGGCACCGTGGATCCTCCTTCTGCAGCTGCAAACCCACAGCCCCTCCTAAGGGGGCATCGCTGGCAGCTGGGCTGGGGGGCGGGGGGGGGGGGGGGGGGAAGCGGAGGGCCGGGGGGTTGGGGGGTTGGGGGGGGGGGGGGATGCTCAGCGCGGAGTTAACGAGCGCAGCCCCACAGCCGTTAGCGCATATGGGCACGCGAGTGGGGAGCGACGCGTGCCGGGATCCTGACCGGGATTGGGACGCAGCTCCCTCTTCTCCGCCGCTTCCCGGAGCCGCAGGCTCTGCCCCAACCCACACGAGGCGTGGGGCGTGGGGGGGGGCAGTGATGGTCCAACTGCGGAGATGCTCAGAGCCAATCCCCCCCCCCTCTGCATCCCTCCTGGACCCCCCCCCCCCGTACCCCCTGCCACCCCTTCTGCACTTCCAGCATCCCTCCTGAACCCCTCCTGCATCCCCCCTGCCCCCCATTGAACCCCCAGCACCGCTCCTAACCCCCCCTGCACCCCCAGCACCCCCCAAACCCTTCTGCACCCCCTGCATCCCTCCTGGACCCCTCCTGGACCCCCTTCACCCCCCTGAACCCCCAGCATCGCTTCTAACCCCCCCTGCACTTCCAGCATCCCCTCTGCACCCCCCGCATCCCTCCTGAACCCCTCCAGCACCCCCAGCACCCCCCAAACCCCTCCTGCACCCCCTGCATCCCTCCTGGACCCCCCCTGCATCCCCAGCACCCCCCAAACCCCCTCCTGCACCCCCTGCATCCCTCCTGGGCCCCCCCCCCCCAGCATCCCTCCCATCACTGGGGGATGCTCTCCCTACACACACGGGAGAAAAGCACCGCAGGGTTTCCCCGGGGTGGGGTGGGGGTGGGGGGCGGTCCAACATTGCAACCCGAGGTTGGGGGTGAGGACGTGGATGCCCCCCCCCGGCCCCCCCCCCCCCCCCACTCGGATTGCTGCTCCCCGCTCCATCCCTCTCCCCCCACCCCTCCCGTCCCTTCAGGGATTCCCTTCCCAAATAATAGAGAGGGACTGCAGGGCGTCACTGTTTGTGGGGTGGGGGGGGTTCCCACACCATACAGAGGATTGGGGCGGGGGGGGGGGGTGGGGGTGGGGGGGTCAATGATGGGGTGGGGCTCCCGGTGCTGTGGCCATTGCTCATGGCTCTGAGCGTGTCCCCACTCACCTCTCCCCACGTGTATGTATGTATGGATGGATGTGCGTGTGTGTGCCCCCCCCCCCCCCAAATCCCCCCCCCACCCCCGTTGAGGGACGCCCCGCGGGGACGCGGAGCAGCCAACTGTTCCCCGCCGAGGCCGGCGGGCCGCAGCCCGGGCTAATCCAATCCATCAGGGGGTAATGAGCTATGAAAGTGCGGATTCAATTAAGGGGGATTGCGACGGAAGGCAGAGCCCGGTGGCAGACGGAGAGAGGAGCGCCCGCGCCCCTCTGAAAGGGTCCATCTGTGCCGCCGGGTCCCGTCTTTGTGCTCCCTGAAAGGACAGAGGGGCACAAAGGAGCTCCCCATTTCCCCTGGGGGGGGAGGGGGGGGTCGCGGGGGGGAGGGGGAGACCGAGGAGCGAGGTCGGGTTGAGTTTGGGGGGGGGGCAAAGCGCCCCATGGGTGCAGGCTGGTTGTGGGGTGCTCTCTGCTTTCAGCTGGCGGTCAGGATGAGGCCCCGAGCTCTGCTCTTTGCAGCCCTACGTCCGTGCCTCAGTTTCCCCGTCCGGTTGGGGTTTCCCCGTTCAGTTCCTCCTTCCCCCTCAGCTCCATCCCACAAGCCTGGAAACGCCGTCCCCTTCCCCTTCGCCCCCTCCCCACCCCACTTCATCAGAGAGCCACCCCCCGATTGCGACCTGTAGGATGGGGGGGGGGGATTGGATGGGGACGAGTTTAAAGACGGGATTATTCCTGTACAAATTCTGATTAAACCGTCCCCAAGCCCTCCTGCTACAAGATTAAGCAGAGCTCTAATCTCAGCCGAGCAGCAAGACTTCGTCAATAACTCAAATCTCTCCGCTGTTAGTTTATCTGGTGGGATTAAATGGGGAGGACCCTGAACTTGTGTTATAATAGTATTTTTTTTGGGGGGGGGAGGAAAAAATGGGGGGGGGGATTAAATGGGCAGTGCTGGGCTGTGCACGCCGGCAGTGATGCTCAGTCGGGGCTGCCCCATCCGTGCTGGGGAGCACAGAGCTGAGAGTGGCACCCCAAAAAAAAAGTCCTTTGTGGCGTAAGCACGAGGTCAGAGCGCCCCATAGAAGGGAGGGCAGTGGGGTTTGGTCCCTCCTCACCCCACACACCCGTCCTGGAGCCCCCTGAGGTCCGATAACCCCACCAGGGACAGGATGAGGGCACACTGTCCCCTGGCAGGGACATCCCAGGTGGGCTCACGGCAGCTGCAGAGCTCTCTGGGTCCTGTGGGGATGGGAATGGGATGGCCCTGGGATGTGGGGCGGCCCTGGGATGTGGGGTGCCCCTGGGATGTGGAGTCCCCTTGGGATGTGGGGTGCCCTGGGATGTGGGGTGCCCTGGGATGTGGGATGCCCTGGGATGTGGGATACCCCTGGGATGTGGGATGCCCTGGGATGTGGAGTGCCCCTGGGATGTGGGGTGCCCCTGGGATGTGGGATACCCCTGGGATGTGGGGTGCCCTGGGATGTGGGGTGCCCTGGGATGTGGGGTGCTCTGGGATGTGGGGTGCCCCTGTGATGTGGGATGCCCTGAGATGAGGGGTGGCCCTGGGATGTGGGATACCCCTGGGATGTGGGGTGGCCCTGGGATGTGGGATGCCCTGGGATGTGGGGTATTCCGGAGATGAGGGATGCTCTGCAGATATGGGATGCCCTGGGAGGTGGGATACCCCTGGGATGTGGGGTGCCCTGGATGTGGGGTGCCCTGGGATGTGGGTGCCCTGGGATGTGGGATGCCCCTGGGATGTAGGATACCCTGGGATGTGGGATACCCTGGGATGTGGGATGCCCCTGGGATGTGGGGTGCCCTGGGATGTGGGGTGCCCTGGGATGTGGGGTGCCCTGGGATGTGGGATGCCCCTGGGATGTAGGATACCCTGGGATGTGGGATACCCCTGGGATGTGGGATGCCCCTGGGATGTGGGTGCCCTGGGATGTGGGATACCCCTGGGATGTAGGATACCCTGGGATGTGGGATACCCCTGGGATGTGGGGTGCCCTGGGATGTGGGGTGCCCCTGGGATGTAGGATACCCTGGGATGTGGGATACCCCTGGGATGTGGGATGCCCTGGGATGTGGGGTGCCCTGGGATGTGGGATACCCCTGGGATGAGGGTGCTCCGGAGATGTGGGGTGCTCCAGATGCAGGACGGTCGGAGCAGATGCCGGGGGAACGCCGGCCCTAATCCCCTGGCCCCGGCCCCGCTGCATAAACACTCTGTACAGCTCTGCAAACAGATTGAAGCACGGCTGATCCGGAGCGCGGCGCGGAGCTTTGGGGTTCGCTGGAGCCAGCGCCGGGATTTAGGTGAATTCCCCATCCTGCGGTGTGGGATGGGGAGCCCGTCCTGTCTCCACGGGGCCTGCGGGGATGTGGGAAGGGGGTCGGCTCTGTCCTGCCGGCCCCCAGCGGGGCACGGGGGGAGGTAGCAGCGGGGTTGTGTGGGGTGGTTGGGGAGCAGTGCCCTGAGGAGCTATGGGAGGTCTCCAAGCCCCAGATCGATGGGGATGCGGTTGCTCTGGGGTGATCTGCTCCCAAACCCTCATCCCCTCCGCGCCCGTGAGCATCCTCCACCATTTAGGGTCACAGATCCCGGGCTTTGCAGCCCCACTGCCCCATCCCTTCCAGGCTCCTCTCCTCCAGCTCAGCTCTCGGGGTCCGCACGGCGGGTGCTCAACACACGGAGGGGTTCGGGGGACCACAGGAGCTGCCCAAACACACAGCCACCCCGGAAGGAAGGGGTCCCTAACCCTAACCCTAACCCCTTTAACCCCGCTCACCCCACATCCCCGGGCGCTGTCCCTTTTTGGGGATCAGCACCAAAGCGAGCTGCCAAAATCTGCTCTGTGTGTGTGTGTCCCCCTCCTTCAACCAACCCGGGAGGGGAAGGTGGGGGGTGGGGGGGGGGAAAAAAAGACGATTAACTCAAGAACCTGAGAGTCTGATATTTCGGCTTAGTGGGAAAATCCTCGTGGTTTCCCGAGCTGGCCACATTAGGAGCTCAGTGGCTCGCGGCGTTATCAGATTACAAACAATATCAGAATTACAGCTTTTAAAGCCGGGTTTTACAGAGGCTTAGCAATTATACAGCCCGGCCTTCACCCACCCCACTCCCACCCGTGTCCCCCTCTGGGTTGGGGGCACAGGAGGGTCCCCCCCCGCCTCCCACACGTCCCCCATCCCTTTGCAGAGAGGCTGCAGCTGCGGGTGCCCCCCCCCCCCCCCCGGAGAGCCCCACTCTGTGCACAGCTTGCGGGGATGTGACACTCGGGGGCTCCCACCGGGCTCCACGCGGCAGCCGGCGTGGGGCTGGGGGGGACAGGGAGGCCCAGAGCTGCGTGGGGACACGTGGCACAGCCCCACGCGGGGGGGACGGAGGGAGGAGAGGTCCCTGCAGCAGCTGCTCCAGGTTTTGGGGTCGGCTGGGGGGAAGCATCAGCACCACGCTCACCGTTGAGTGTGCGTGGGGTGGGACTGGGATGCTTTGCACGGTTCACAAACTGGGATGCTTTGCACGGTTCACAAGTGAGGGGTTCACAAGCCCCCCCCTCCCAACCCCAACACCCCGCCTTTGGGATCGCACCTCCCCCCACTTCCCCCATCACCACGAGAGCGACGGCCCCGGGGCGACGCTGCTTCAAACAAGACCACGACTTTATTATTATGACCCGAGCTAAAAA